>NC_039257.1:7529330-7578041 GCF_003368295.1 Carassius auratus | reverse complement strand
TTTTGAGTAAAACTTTTTTAATTAGCAAACAATCTAATGAGGCCACCTTTAAGTAGCCTAATCATAAATGTAATTAATAAATATATATATTTTATATAATCACTTATATGATTTATTAAAAAATAAATATAATTTTCTAATTCGAATAAATCCTTGCTCTCAGAAATATGGCAACCAAAACTGTTTCCCAAAAATCTACGTAACCATAACTAGCCTACTTCCAATGCAGAATTTTTATCGATCGACTTACCTTTCTGACAACTGACAGTTTTGTTTAAAATAATAAATATAAAAGCGATGAAATACTCCACACAGATGTTTAGACGCATTTCCGTCTCTTAAGCTCTTTAGAAAACCTCTAAGAGCGTGTCCAAAGCAATAACACAATCCAGATTAATATCCCCAACGATATGTCGCGAAATGAAAGCTGGTAAAAAGAATATTTGATATGTCGTCAGCGCTTTGGAGGCGAACAGCGAGTGTTTCATGGGCTCCTGTCCAGACCACACACACCTCCTCCCGCTGGAGCAACTGTCCCATTCAGCAGTCTTCGCTTAATAGTTCACACATACTCTACATTCTTTAATCCTAACATTTTCAGTTAAATCTACCAATAAAAAGTGTACTGAAGTGTGTTGATATGACTATGATGGATGTGTAAACAACGTCCCTAACTGTGGTGACTGTGGCATTTCCTCCTCAACTACGAATAATTCTGGCGCGAATAAAACTCTTTTTAAGTGTAGCTACTTGTTTAAAGTAAAGAGTAGGCTACTTGTATAATGAAGAGTAGGCTATGCTTGAGATGAAATGAGACGAGATATTTTGATATTTATTTATTACGCTACGTATATTTATATAGGCTACATATTTATGTTCAACCAAGCTTTATAATAGTCTACAATGAAAAACATACAACATATGAAATTAGACGAAGCAAGACAAGTGAGTCTGTCATTTTCAGCACAAAATAAATATAGCTTAATAGAAAATTTTAGATGTAGTGCAAATGTCTGTGACTTTTGTTTATTGTTAGTAAAGCATTTTCAAAAGAGTTTTCTAAAAGTCCACAGGGCTAGAAGTCCCACAGATAACTAAATTAATTTTATTGTCCAGTGATTTGCAGAATTAATCTTCCTTCCGGTCTGGATAAAGAAGCAGATGGTAATATTGTCTAGTTCTACATTTTTTCAAGAAAGCATGGCTGTTTTTCTTTTCCATGTACCTTTCACCTATTATTAATGTGTATTGTAATGCAAGAGAATATCCATTCATGTACCTCCAGTAGCCTATTAAATATAAGTTAGTAAATTAATTGCAGCCCTCAAAGTTTAAGTCATGCCAATTATTATGGCAAGCTACCAAAATCCACAAGTTATGGCTCTGCTTATGTTTTATCAACAGCTTTCTAATCAAAACACTGACCTTACTGGCATTAACCAAGAACTATTCTTCATGGACTGTCCATTGCTGGGCTTGCTTATATCAACATAATGATCATCCAAAGTACTGCTCTGAGAAAGTTAAACACAGTCTGTTGGTGATGCCTGCGAGACTTTGTGAAGGAATCACATAACCAGAGGCCATCTGTTAAACTGTTTTTTTTTTTTTTTTTTTTTTTTTTTATCAAGGGTGTGCCACTCCTTCTCAAAGAAGATGTGGATAACATTCACGGGATAAACACTGAGCACTGGGATAACACAATATGTTTCTCTACGAGATGGTGTTTGACACTCGTATTGAAATAATTACATTCTTCCTCCGAACCGTATATTTTTACTGAATGATTCTCATTAGGCAGAACGAAACTTACAACATATTCCCAGTGTTTTTACTTTTGATATGGATAAAAGGGGTTAATGCAGTAAAACAGCTTGTGACACATAATGAGAAAAGCAGATGGTAAACAGTCATCAGTGACAAGACTTTTCCATGCTCTAAAGGTGTGATTAGTAATCAATATAACACAAAGTCTAAATGCTGCAAATGTATAAAAAGAACTAAAGTGTTGGAAACAGGAAAGTAAATGATTTAAAATGAATAGTTCACCCAAAAATTAGAATTAGTACTACTTACCTCAGTGTTGTTTTAAACCTGTATGCTTGCTATTACTTATTCTGAAAAAAAAAGGTCTCCATGTACGATATAATCAATTATAAAATGAATTTAAGAAAGGAAATTTAAAAGTCAGCACAAAACAGCAATATCAGTATTAGCTATCGTCTTCTGAGGCTTTTGTAAAATGAACATAAACCTCGGAGACTGCAGAGGAATCAATAGTCCATACAGAAATTTTTTCTAATTGTATATGACAGACAAAGAGGAGTGTGAATTGTAAACTTTTACAAGGATGCTCATGCTACTTGAAAAAAGCGCTTTAAGCTAAAATGCACTTTTTCATTGTTCAACGTTGTACCTCCAAGACCAGTCGGTTGATTATAAAGGGTTGTCCAACCTTACTATCCTTCCAGCTGGACATCTGACAATGTGCAATGGACAGTTAACAGCTTTTGCTCTTTTAAAACATGACCCCATAAATCCCAGCTGTGACCTTTGACCTACTGGTTCAGCCACTTTCAGTCTTGAGATTGGTTCTGTCTGCTATTTTCTTGTTTTCTGGAACTTTCATGTAAGGTTTATAGAGTATGTAGTCGAAATCATGGTCAAGGTCAAGTCAATACCCTCTCTAATGGTACAGCTTTGAAATCTTTTTATTATAACAAGCGCTTAATCTTTCAGAAACCTTTGTTATGTTAGTGAAATTTTATATGCTCATAATGTATTCACAATGTGTTAGCTTTATCTGTTTTCTTCATCTATTCCCATCCCCAACTTTGATCTTGAGATGCAAAAGCAGATATAAAAATGACAGCAAATTATTGCTTTTCAGTGACTGCTTACAGAACATTATAGGCTACAAAAGTATACTTTATCTAAATTAGTTATTGCTTTACTGTTCTATAAATTATGTGATATTAAGGTTTCGTAGGTGTTTAAGAGGATTAGACAAAGAAAATCTAGAGTTGGTGTCTTTAAATCAGTTGTTTGCTGACCTCTCCTGGATTTGATTTGAAAGTACAATTTGAACTTTTGCATCCCTTTATAAAACACAAAAGCAACTTGCTAAATACTTAACATTATTTAAACAGGAGTTATTTCAATCAGGAAGCCAAAATGAGCATGAAAGAAATAATATATGAATGTATCCTATTTGCTGCATTTGCTAAAAACATTAGAAAGAATGAATAGCCTATAATAACCTGCCATTCCCCCCAGTATTATGGTGATGAATGTTTGTAATTAATTAATTTATAACTGAATATATGTCTGAAGATTGGTATATTTCGTTGGTATTTGTGTTCCACAAAGTTTTTCATATTTAAACTGACTTTAATTCATAGTGTGATGGTTGCTAAGACGTCTCTTTGTTTCTTCAACAATGTCCCCACTGTTCTCTGTCCACAGGCAGTCTCTCTGAATGAGAACTTGAAACTCTTGCTGCCTGGCAACCTTGTTGTATCCACTGCTCCATGCTGAGCTGGCTTAAATTCTTTTTGTTTCTTTTCTTTTTTTTTTTTTTTTTTGATCAAGCACAGCCTTTGAACTCTTTACTGTCTACTTTGTCGTGGCTGAAAGACACCCACGCTGCTGTAAGAAAGGTAAGTGATTTTAGGAATTATTTCCTTTGAAATGCACTTTTGATAGAAATAGGTCTTGCTCTATTTATTTATTGTTAATTGCATTTCTACCACCTAAATCTAATCTTGTGCCTTTTGCATATGTAATATGCACTTATATTCTTCATTAAGATTCAATGGAATTTACGAGGTTGCTAATGGGATTATGTAACATTTTTATGCATTTACAGATTACTTAAAAAAATGGTGTAGTTACAATTTTAACTCAGAAATTGCTATTAAATAACTACAAAGAATATGCAAGTAACACACTAAATTAAATGGGAAATTTTGAAGTAGAATGACTGAAATGCTATTTTCTTGCACTCCAGTAATCTTTGGTTTATTTACAACTTGTTTTACAACTCAGATTATTGCTCTGAACATTAAGATGTGGCTGATTCACAATGAATCTTCCTGAGCCTTTGGAAACTCCCATGTCTGTTGACCTCAGAAGAAAGCTACTCTTTTCTGTGAGTCAGAACTTGATCTCAAGCAGGAGTTGTGGACTCATCCCACCACACCCAGTAGTTCCCATCGATCCATGGAACATAAAAGCCCCAGACTTCACCCCAAAACTGTACAGATCTTCGGGTTTGCCACATATCAAGAGCAAAAATATTCACCTGGTTAAATCAAACAATAGTGTAGAAGGAAAATATTTTATCTGGGAAAAGATTAATGATGTTACTCCTTCAATATTGCCTGGACTTGAGCAAAAGGGATGTAAAGCACAACCATTTATCAAATTTTACAAACCACCAGACTCACTAGAGTCGAAACTGCTGTTTGTGAGAGCGGGGATGTATCCAGTGGGGCCGTACAAAGATCCAAAACCTCATAACTTCAGACCTGTAAGTTTCTACTAAGATTATGGCTTACTTTATCTGCATTGCACTATATCAACACTAGATGACAGTCTTTATAAGACATTTAAACACTCCTTATTCAAATGCAGTGTGCTGAGGGAATGCCGGAAATGGTGTCTTCTTTAGAAAAGGATCCTGGCTGCTTGATCATAAAGTCTCAGTGCCTAAGAGCAGGTAAAATTACTTGCATTAAGACGTCATGTCTGAAAACAGAGAGAAACAACAATGGTTTTTCAGCACTGAATTGTGTTGCATGCGATTGCCGTTGTTTTGCCATTGTAATAAACCTTGTAATACTTATCTAACAGTTATAAAATCCTTTATATAGAGCAAATACCTTATGGCTTTGAAACCATGCAGTAGCCTTACAAGTATTACTGACAAAGCTTTGCATTTTATTTCAACGTCTTCACAGTCAATGACAGCCTTCCTGACCTGAACCCTTCTCACAGCAACACAGTGAGCCAAATAGACACTTTCAAACCAGCAGAGCTTAAATGGGACCCCAGACTCATACTACCAAAGATGCCATGGCCTCCAAAATCTGCATCTTATACAGTGAGCACAAAGAGAACACTCATATTTATCCTCTACCTTTGAACACAGAGTGTTTTAACCTTCTTGGAAACATTTTACTTCCTGTATTTTAGAGACATCGCCGCAGAAGAGGAGTATATAGTGCCTTAATGGACAGAGTTGAAGAAAAGCTGACCAACTCCTGGAAGAAATGAATCTGTTTTAAGACAAAAGAAAGAATTTTGTGTTGTGGTGTGCAGATAAAGCTAGTTTAAACATCAATTTTCTGCTTTATCTAATGACTCTGCTGCATGTTTTATGGAGAACCCCACATTATTATACACTTTTCTTGACTTTTCTTTTTTTTTCTTGTCTTCATTCTTATGTTTCTTTTAATTTGATAGATAGATTAGTTACAAATAGAGGAATATGTTTTTTATGTTGCATATACAAAATAAACGTTAGCACTGCATTGAAATAAGCTACTTTTCAAACAAAATGTTAGAATTATTAATTTCATTTTTAAATAAGAAATATATGTATAGAGAAAATTAAACTAAAAAGACGAAAATATTTCTTATTGTGTATCTCTTTGCATTCATTATTGGCGCATGACCCCCGTTGACCAATCATTTTGAAGGTAAACAAATGAGCTGCGGCGTGCGTGCGCGTGCAGACGCGCTGGGTTAGTGGTAGCAAGCTGAGCAGAGCGTCAATGAATTACATTTTCTAACGAAGCATGAAGTCTGAACGGTAAGTTAACTGAACGACTGTGGTAAGAGTTACGTTTTAAACATTTTAACTAACATTAATGAATATAGGCTCCTCTTTATATTTGGTAAAAACAAGTTTTGTCAGCGCGTCATGAATAATTCATGTGGGCTCAAAGCGCGACTGCGGATCATGCGCTTTAAACAGCCACAGATTTTCTCTAGAGCTGCTGTCACATCGATTAAATTTACATTTTCATCATATACAGATATAATTACTGATTAGGTTGGAGAAATAGAATATCTACATGGACTTTGGGTTCCTTCAGAAAGGTTTCGATTCGACAGGTGGACGACAGTGACTTCCAGAGAAATGCCCTCCCGGCGTCAGCAGAACTGTATTCATTTGTTCCTAGGAAATATTGCATCATTGAGATATGCTTCTTTTCTGAGCGGTTTGTTCCTGTGTGTTTACAGACTCGCATTCAGATTAATAATATATTTTTTTAATTTTCTATGCTTTTTCTCGAAATTTGTAGTTGAGGTGAATGCCAAACTAGGAAACAAACACATTTCGTTTATGCCAAACTAGGAAATGTGAGCGATATTGGATTCGTGATGTATACTTATATTCTGAGACTTGAGTTTTTAGTGTTTCTGTATCCTCCTAAATGTACTGTAAATTATTAACTGTAATGTACACATTTAGGCACTGCTTTTAAATTCCTTTCAGATAGAGTGGGACATAATAAAAAATAAAAAAATAAAAATGTGTCATTTAACTTTTACAAAGGTCTTTATTTTGTAATGGAAAATTGTAAAGTTGGATTTTTTTTTACTTGTGGAAAGCCATGTCATGTGAGCTTAAGGTGGTCAGGCTGGTTTTTGGAACATTGTAGCTGGTTATTTGGGGGTGTAGACTAGTGGTTCTCCAGCTCTAACTAGTTTGATCAAGATCTGTCTTGTTAATCTTGTTAGTCTCAGCCCCACCAGCCAGTAGTCTATTCTTTATGTAGCAGATCAATGATAAGTCGAACTTAAAAGCTGTAACTATTGTAAGATATGGTCTGTGCCATGATAGTTCATATTAACAATCATAATCTATCACAGAAGTAACAAAAAAACTTTACCCACTTTACCACAATTTTAATAATAAAGGTGCTTCACGATGCCATAGAAGAACCTTTTACGTCTAAATGGTTCTATAAAGAACCTTTAACATCTGAAGAACTTTTCTGTTTCACAAAAGGTTATTTGTGGTGAAAGAAGGTTCTTTAGATTATAAAAAGGTAATAAAGACATGGTTCTTAAAAAAACAACAACCTTTGTCTGAATGGTTCTTTGTGGAACCAAAAATGGTTCTTCTATGGCATCGCTGTGAAAAACCTTTTAAGCACCTTTATTTTTAAGAGCGTAGAAAGTATCGTTTTGTTTAGCATGTAAAATGGTAAGTTTTTAAAACACCCTCACAAAAGATTAATTGTGATTTTTGCAGCCAGGCAAATTGTATTATATCTATCAAAAAACATTTAAAAACAACATATGTCTGTGTGTGAACTTTTAGGCAAGCTCTGGATGTGCATCTGGGGTTTTGGACCTATGGAACATCATCTTAAACTCATATTGTTCTCATACTCCTAAGGGGAAATGGGGAACGGATTATCAGAGCAACCCAACTTTCTCTCCAGTCTTCCGTTCTGTAATTCTCTTCACATCGCTATTCTGGGTCTGGACTTTGCAGGCAAAACGACGGTCCTGTACCGTCTGCAGTTCAATGAGTTTGTCAACACTGTCCCCACCAAAGGCTTCAATGCAGAGAAAGTCAAAGTATCTGTCGGGGACTCACAAACCGTGACGTTTCACTTTTGGGATGTTGGCGGCCAGGAGAAACTGAGGCCTCTTTGGAAGTCCTACACACGCGGCACTGATGGCATCGTGTTCGTTGTGGACTCTCTGGACACGGAGAGAATGGAAGAGGCTAAGACGGAGCTTCACAAAATCATCTGCTCCTCTGAAAATCAAGGAGTGCCTGTGTTGATTATTGCTAACAAGCAGGACTTGAGACAGGCTCTGTCACTGTCACAGATAGAGACCATGCTTTCTCTCAATGAACTGGGACCCTCTACACCGTGGCACCTGCAGCCCACCTGTGCCATCATTGGTGACGGTCTCAAAGAGGGACTCAAAAGACTTCATGACATGATTCTAAAACGAAGAAAGATGCTCAAACAGCAAAAAACGACAAGATAGACTGTATTTTTATTCTATAAAAGGAAGGGGAAAAGAACAATGAAAGTTGATAGTTGCAAACCTACAATTTTATGTGCCCAGAGTTGGTTAGAACCAACAAGCACTTTAGTAGTTTACTTTCTCATTGTTTACTTCTCTGGCTGTTTACTATCTGTTATAGACTTAGAAATATCTAAACGTAATATAAAGATTTTTTTCATCACACTGAAAGGTGATTCTTGCTGGAAGTTTTATTTAGATTGGTTATTTGCAATAAAATGGCTTGTTTATTCTAAATTGTCACTTCAAGTATTACAGTACTTTAACACATATGTCTAACATGCCAAATATTATGTCATTTCCATTTATATATCATCATGTTAAAGGAATAGCTCACCCAACAATGAAAAATCTGTGAATGAAAACCTATTTACATTATTTTATGTTACAGTATTTTATGTTGTTCCCTGAACAATGACTTAGTCTTTTTTACACAAAGCTATTGTACATAGGGATGCACCATATCAGTTATCAGTCAAGATTTTTACTTACTGATATTTGATATTTAATTGTGCATGCTCTTTAGTTTTACATTTAGACTATAGCTGCAGTCATTTAATGCTCACTTCAAGTTAAACAAAAACACAAAAAATTGAATAACAGTTAAATGTATAGGAATCTCAATTTTTCATGCCGTACATTATAATGTTGTGATGCCTACATTGATTTTGGTTTTATTTAGACCTTAGACCCCTCTGTCTGTTGTTATCAGATTAGAAATGACCCTTCACCTATGATCTATGTATCCACCTTCGCAGGATTCAGAAACACTGAAAGAGCTCAACTGGAGGGGATTTGTAGGATTTATCTGCTGTGTATCACATGCTCCTCTAAATTCCAGTCCTGCCTCACAAATCCAGAGTGACTGGGACTCTTGCCTCCCTGTTCCATTGATGCCAGTAATGCTGAGCTGGGATGGTGACAGACTGGAAAAAAGTCTGCTGTGCAGTTTCCTTTCCCACACTTTCGCTAGACCGATACTGAGCTACAGGACAGTATCACACCTGCAGGATTTGGAAACCTATTGGTTCCCCAGTAAAGTAAACACTTCTGTACACTTCAATCACACTTAATGTATACATTTCATTTATTTAATAATATACTGACTCATAAAGCATCTGCACATAAATGTTTGCAGACATTTTCTCAAACTAACTAAGTCTGACAGCTAGCCAGAAGGTTTCTAAATACTTATTCTAAATAGTATATCTATATATAGAAATCTTTAAACTAAACAGAGTGTATTTGTTTATTTGGTATCAAATGGAATGATATTCATATAAATTGTTATGAAAGCCCATTTTAGATGAAAAAAAAGGTAATCGTCTTTTTATCTCACAATAGTGATTGCAAATTTTATATGTACCGGTAATTCACAATTCAGACTTTTTCTTCTAAGAATTGCAAGTGTAATCTTGCAGTTCTGCATTTATATGTTGCAATTTTGACGTAATGTCTTGTGATTCTAAGATTATATGGAACTATTCAGATTTTTCTTTCTCAGAATGTCGAGAAAAGCATCAGAATTGGGAGATAAAAAATTTATAATTCTGAGAGAATTTATAATGACCTTTTTTATTGAATTTTTATCCCGTGGGAGAAACAAGCTTCCATACTAGCTACATGCAGACTTATGCTAGATCTATTTTTTTGCAACCTTTTGTTTAGAGAGAAAAAAAGGAGTAGATTATGTGAATGCCTTCTTTTCTTTTCTCTGAACCACTGAGTGTAAAATAATACAATTTAACATAAAAAGAGGAAGTCTTTTTTGATTTTATATATGGCAGTTTTCTAGAAATTCACAATGCTTTTTGTTGCTTTTAACCAATTGTTGATAGTTTTGCTAGTTAAAAACAGTTTTAGACATTGTTTCAAGGGAAAGTGCAAGCTTGTTGTGTTCGGTTCAGTTCAGAAACCCTGCAGTGTATGAGATTGTGTAGGAAACAGAGAGGTGTAGTGACCTGGCTCTCCATGAAGGCTCCTCTCACTCCCCTCTTCTGTATCTGATGACAGTATGTTGGCGGACTGCTTTTGTTGTTGAGCTCTGCACTCATTCCAGCTTGGAGGATGGGGTCAGGGTAGATGTGTTATATGGGGGTCTAGTAGCTGTTTTTCCTCCATCCTTTTGTATGAAAAATGATTTCTCAGTGGGTTCAAAGCGGGTTCTGACAAACATTAGATTAAGGAGATTTTATGGGCTAAATAAGTAATGTTTTGGTATTTTAGAACTAAGTAAACCTTGTGTTCTGTAACCACAGAAGTCTGGTTTATATCAGTGAGCTGCCACAGGTAATGTGATCAGTGCAAGGATCTTAAGCATGCTTAGCGTGGTAAATACTGATTGTGTTTAATTCCTATGGCTTTAGTTGTTAGAAGGACTGTATTCAGCATTCATCCTGGTGCTTGTTGGTCCAGCCATGTCTGATCCAGCCTCAGCCATAAATTACTGCATTGAGAAACTAGCTGGTGCTTGTCTCACAGAATCTTTGGTGACCAAGTTCCCACGGTCAAGGTCATGGAAAAGTTTTTTAAATTGTGATTTCCAGCCCTGTGAAAGTAATGAAATTGATAAATTAGAAAAAAATTATAAATATACATTTTCCCCGATTAATGCTTGAAAATATTTATTTGGTGAGACACAATACAAAATTTTAGGCTCAGTAAGATTGGCTGCAAAATGGAACAGCAAACTATTATTACAATTTAAAATGACTGTTTACTGTTTTAATATATAGTTAGAATGCAATTTATTCTTTTGATGGCAAAGCTGCATTGTTAGTTTCACATGATTCTTCAGAAATCATCCTAATATACTGATTTGCTGAAACATTTCTTGTTAATGTAGTAAATAGTTGTGCTGTTTTTTTTTCTTTTTTTGATGAATAGAACATTTAAAAGAACGGCATTTCTTTGAAAAAGCAATGCTGATATTTGTCATGATTTGTTATGAAGATATCAATAAAAATAAATACCTACTAAATATCCTATATATAGTATAAAATATATAAATATCCTACTGACCAAGTTTTTGAACAGTAGTGTATCTGTTTTTTCTTTGGGTTTTGAATAGCTTAATGCTTATACTGTATTCATGAATAAATGCTGCAAAGAAGAGGCAAGGTTTTCAGTAAATAACTAATCATATGGCTTAAGAATACTATTTATAGCACACAGTTTTTATTTATTTATTTATTTTTGTGAGCTTGACAGCCTCAGTCTAAATTAAAATATCCATACTCTGAAATGTCTCATTCAGCAAGTGTAGTGCTTCCAATATTTCCTTATTTGAAGTTAAGGAAGTTTTTTTTTCTGTGAAATGGTTGTTTATATAGTACACACCTCTGCTTTGTCCATGTTTTCTAGATAATAATTGATGCTTCTTGAATTAATCTGTCATGCCACATGATGCTGAAAAGCATTTAAATGATGAATTAAAGTTGGAGTATGAGGAAATGTGTATGTGCACATTAAGGAAAGAATAGCTGAGAAAACAGAGCCTCCCGTGCGTTTATGAACCAACTCGGTCTAGTCAGACTAGTTTTATTCTTTAGAGGAATGTGCTTTTTTGTGGTGTGTACATTCCCCCCTCTTTTTCCTCCTCTCTAGGTAGAATGTTTGCTAAGATTTGTTTAGCTGATAAGTGATACAGTCTTTAAAAATACTGTATATTTAAAGGGGATAGTTCACCCATAAATTGAATTATGTCATTAATAACTCACCCTCATGTTGTTCCAAACCCGTGAGACCTCGGTTTATCTTCGGAATTTTAGATTTAGTCCGAGAGCTCTCAGTCCCTCCATTGAAACTGTGTGTATGGTCTACTGTCCATGTCCAGACAGGTAAGAAAAACATCTTTAAAGTACTCCATGTGACATCAGAGGGTCAGTTAGAATTTTTAGAAGCATCGAAAATACATTTTTGTCCAAAAATAGCAAAAACTATGACTTTATTCAGCATTGTCTTCTCTTCCGTGTCTGTTGTGAGAGAGTTCAAAACAAAGCAGTTTGTGATATCTGGTTCGCGAACGAATCATTCGATGTAACCGAATCTTTTTGAACCAGTTCACCAAATCGAACTGAATCATTTTAAACTGTTCACGTCTCCATTACGCATTAATCTACAAATGACTTAAGCTGTTAGCTTTTTTAATGTGGCTAACACTCCCTCTGAGTTCAATGAAACCAATGTCCCGGAGTAATTTTCAACCGGTTTATTTAATCGAACCGTCCGAAAGAACTACTGGTGATCCGAAAACCGATGCAACCGGTTCTTCACTCGAGAACGACTCAGTCTCTTGTTCGTTATCTGGTTCAGAGTTATTTATGACATAATTTAGATTGTCGGGTGAACTATCCCTTTAAGTTTTTAAGTTAAAAGAAGTCAAAGGTTTAGTTGAAAAAAAAAAAGCATGTTATCAAAGGAATGACATGAGAACTTTTGTCATGGAAGTCAAATGTGCATATAGCCGTACTTCCACAATATGGCAATGGTTTTTAAAGTACAAAAAAAATCTATTGGTTAATAAGACTACTCAGGAGACAGGTCTCAACAAATCTCAGCAGTAGCAAGTATTTTACAATATATTGCAATAGAAATTTACTTTAAGAATGAGTCAGCATGCATGCAGAAACATGCTGACACCTACACAGTCAGCTTTTCATATAACAAAATCATTTCACAAAACATAGTGCCAAACTAGTCCACAGGTATGTGTTTCAAAGTGTTTTGGATACCTGTGAAATCACTTCATCTGAGATAATTTGAAGGGAATGTCATGATGAGATTGTACCCCATGTTTACCAGTCTCTACTCTACTCAAACTCTAACTAATATATATATATATATATATATATATATATAAATATATATATATATATATATATATATATATATATATATATATATATATATATATATATATACTAAATAGTTTGGGGTCAATTTTTATGTTTTAGAGAGGAGTCTTTTATCAGGGCTGAAATTGTTTGATTAAAATACAGTAAAAACAGTAATACTGTGAAATGTTATTACAATTTTAAATATTGTTTTAAATGTTTTCTATATGCATATATTTTAAAATTTAATTTATTCCTGATATGGCAAAGCTGAATTATCAGCTGCAGCCTTAAGTGTCACATGACGCTTAAGAATATTGATTTGGAAAAGAGAGAGAGAGAGTGAAAATTATCAATGTTAAAAACTTTTGTGCCGCTAAATAGTTTTGTGGGAACTGTTTTACAGTTTGTTTGTTTTTTCGGTATTCTTTCATTAATATTTTTTTTTGTAAACTTTTGTAACATAAATGTCTTTACTGTCACTTTTAAACAGTTTGTGCATCCTTTCTGAATTAAAAAAAAAAAAAAAAAAAAAAAAAAAATATATATATATATATATATATATATATATATATATATATATATATATATATATATATATATATATATATATATATAAAATGTTATGGATGGAAAAATTTCGAATGGTATTGTCTGTATTTAAATCACTTTGTGACTTACATTTTCTGAAGTTCTTACGAAGACTTACAGAGAAATACAGAGAGTCATATGTCTAAAGTACTTTTGTGAATTTTTTTTTTTGTCATGATGGATTTTCCCAGCCCCAGTCCCCTTTCACTTTGGAAAAACATTGGATATTCTCCAGAAATCATGGCATAAATGACACGAGGGTGAGTAACTGACAAAATACTTTTTCCTGAATAACTTAGCTTTATCATAAAATTTTAATTTCAGATATCTGTATAAAATCACAAACACATTGTTTGCCTTCTGTTGAGTATAAAGACGTCTTCATTAGCAACAGGAAAGGCAGGAACTCAGTCATCCAAGCCAAAAGTGCAGCTTATCTTTGTTTTGCATACTATTCTCAAAGGGTATATCATGTTTACCTTCTAACAAGACCACTCAGTTGAAGAACAACAATGTTTTCTCTCTCACTTTCTAAAGCACATCTGTTTGCAGGTCTTTTCCAGCTCTGAGGAACAGACTGCTATTCTCGCCTCTGGAGCTGTGAGCCACTTGAGCTCGCTTGCCTGTGCAAACAATATCCAAGAGTCCTTTGGGGGACTCGGTGACGAGGGCACTGTTGTGATTTTCTGTGTGCTGTAGCAAAACCTTTTTTTCCACATGGTGCAGGTGCTTCCTTCTGAGGAAATCAGAGGTGTCCCGAACAACACTGTGTTATCAGCAACTCTCTCAGTGAAGAATAAACAGCGATCACATGGATAACAGAAATCTTGCTCCGTCGGATACAAGTCTCCCCTAAATGCTGATCTAAGGTCAGTGCAACCTACCTGGATTCATTTCAGAATGTTGATTTGCGTCAGCGCTTTAGGGGAAGTTATCTAAAACTGCCTTGTTATAGGGAGGAAATCCTGTCCATTGCTTTTTGGTCACATAATAAAGACTGTTTGTAAATGATCTGCCATGTAAATAATCTTCATGACTGCATGACTTACAGTTTGCATTCTCATCTCATTTCTCATCTGATAACACTAAAGGAAGTTGAATGTTTTGGCTTCATTGCGTCTCATGAGAATGGGTTTATTTGTTTATCAAGGGCCTATATAATGGGATTAAGAAAAGATAAGAATAGTTAGGTAGTAATTCTTTTCCGTTAATACAACAATGTGAAACTACAGATATTAAGAGTTTTTTATTAGAAAATATATATTCTAATTATATATTAGAATATATATTTTTAGGCCTAATGGAACTTAACATTTAACTTGATACAACATTAACTCCATTTATTTTTGTCCAACACCAATTGATCTAATGTATTTTATTGATGTAGTTTGTTGTAGATATTTAAAGTAGTATATTAGTTTTAGTAATTAAACTATTTATTGCTTGGATTTGTAAATATTATTTACAGTGACTACATCAGTGAATATGAAATAACAATGAAAAATATTTCTTCTCTTTCAATGACTATAAAAATCAAAAGTTGTGTATTTTAATGTTAACTGACCTGAGCTAACATATAAAAAAGAAAACATCGAAAAGCTGTATTATTATTGACTAACATTAACAAAGAGTTACAAATGTGTTGCTAAATGTTAGGTAATGTTTTCTAACTTGGTTAATTAATGCACCAACTGAAGTTAATTTATTAGACTTTATTGTAACATTTTACCCATTTTTCTTGTTCTTTTTATATTATTATAATTGTCAGGTCCTTGGATTGTGCATCTTACTGTTCAAAGTATGCTGAAAATAAAATTGGTGTATAAAAATTTTTTCACTCAGAAACCGCAAGTAACTTTGAAAGAAACATTAAGTTTTGATACAGAAAGACTGGAATAGTATTTTCTTGTAAAATACTTTAATAATAGCTATTTTTTGCGCTCTATTTAAACACACTCACTTCCTACAGTCTGGCACTCACAATAACCTGTGATGAACACGTGAATAACAATAACAGTGACCATGTAGCCATAACACAATTCTTAACCCTTTTTCCTAAATGACAAACAAAAAGGAGGAAAACATCCCTATCAGTCAGTTTTACGTAATGACTCTGATCCTCTGTTTCTGTAACATCCTGCCATGCTAACAGGTCTTCATTACCAGAGAGTCGTTTCCTGAGGATGTTACACGTGGTGAACATGACTTGATTAGCGCCACACACATGCACACACTCGCACACTCTGATACAATTAAGGGAAAGAGACTTCTGACATGATGTTCTGTCAGACGCCCCACAGTGTACACAGTGCCTGCAGTATACTTTCCCTTACTGGAGAGGATGCAGCTGCTAAACGTGAAAAATAAAAGTACTTTCGCAAAGGACATTCCAGTTCATTCCAGTTATGGCTACAGCAAGCTGTAACCTTAACAGAATCAAAAAGAAAGTCAATTTTGCATTATTTAAAAAATATAGCATTTATATGTAAGACCCTACAGTATATGCTATAATTCAACTGATCTTAGAATCCAGACAAAATCCAAGATGTACATGAGTTTGTTTCTTCATCTGAACAGATATGGGTATGAATATGAATATGCAGATATGAATTAAAGTTATAAAAGCTAATAAAATCCACAAGTGATCCACACGACTTAAGTACATCAATGAAATGAATGTCTTATAATGCAAAAAGCTGCATGTTTGTAAGAAACAAATTCATCATGAAGACATAATCCATAATTACTCTTTCTCCAGTAAAAAAAAGTTCCTGTTGTCCTCTCACATCAAATCCACCAAGATGTTTGTTCAGAACTGTTCTTGCTTGTAAATTGGTGCTTGATCTGTGCATATTTCTCTCCTCAAATGAGCCGATCTTTTTCTCTACAGAGCAATATTATGAAAAGAGGGCTCGTATTTTAGCTGGATGTAATAGCCAGAAGTGAAAAATGTCTTTATAATGGATTTGTATATTATAAATATGCAGCTTGTTTTTGTACAGGGAAAAATCATGTGACAATGATTAGGTGTAAAAACCCCTAAGCATCTTATGTATCATATGGCATAAGTGTGTGACACTAAGATTTCCATATATTTTCTGAAATGGGATTTCTTCAGCTTGAACTTTCCCACAGTAAGCAGCAGAATGTTGTTGTTCACATATGGATCTATGTATAGCTATGCAATTTGTAGCTTGCTTTCTTTTTGTAATGTAGCACCAAAATGTTTTAAAGCCATGTAAAAGATTTACTTGACACTCAAATATGACATTTTTTTTTATTTTTCTTAGCAGAATTATAGGCTACAAAGTGGTAGGTCTGATCGGCGATCACCATACCAGGATCCAGGCACAACCACATTTCTTCAGCACTGATAAAGACCCCTGGAGACTGGAGTCTCCTGTTTACAGTGAGCAGTTTTGGTGTAATAAATGTTGGTTTTGTTCAGGACATAATTAGTGCTGTGCGCTTTGAAGCCATGAGCGTGGGCCAACATTTTCACCAGTCTCAACAGTGCGCTGTGACGTCCTCCAGGGATTAAAGTTACTGCAGAGTCCCTACAGCACAGCAATTATGCTATGCTAATAATGATTGCATCTCTCTGCTTCTTTTGCCTCTTAATTCAGCTGATTAGACTGTCAGCGTCACTGCTGCAGCTAAACCCACATTTACAGCCTCCTCACTGTTAGGTTTTAACCTCGGTGTTTCAAAAGACCATTTTTTAGGCTATAAAACATTAGTGTTTTTGTCTGCCTTTATTCTTGCTTTTCATGGGACTGTTCTCGATTACACATGTAATTGTTATTCTTACATGTTATGAATAGTTTAACTTTTTATTAAATTTAAGCTAAACATACTGTGATAAAAGATAAACGTAACCAATTGCCTTTAAGAATATGGTATAAGCCTATATGTTGCTGTAGAAAGCTGTATTGCCTCCTACTGGTGATAAGTCGTCATTACTTTCTAATTGCACATGAAAGCAGGTGGGAAGGAAACGTTCTAATATGTTTTTTTTTAATTAGTTGGTTTAAAAATCCAAAATAGAAAAAAAGTAACATCAAAGAAAGAATAGTTGGTTAGATAAGCTCACATTAATGTTCATTGTCATTGATTATTGTCAGGTTACACAGCAAGAAATGCACAAACAGTATCAAATAGATGTTGTTTTTTTATATAGAAAATACTGTGTTTGAATCATTGCTCAGGAATAAAAACAATTTAAAAAGGAAACAATAACCCTGCCATCTCATTCTACTTTAGTCAATAGGCATATAAATTATTTACACCAGAAAAATGAGTGGAAATATAATTTGCTAGTAAATTTAAAAAATAATTGCAATGAAATGGCAAGTAACAAAATTTTAAGTAGAAAGAGTAGTATTTTTGTAAATATTAACAATAATAATAATATTGTTAATAATAAAACAATAATATTTACAGCATTTTACAGCCTAACAAAAGCTTGTTGCCACACAGTAAAAAACTTTGGGTTGATTTTTTAACCTAACCGTTGGGTTACACATATTGGGTCAATGTGTTGGGTTACTTAAAATTTGTTGGGTAATTTTTTTTCATCGTTGGGTTATTTTTAGTTATAACCCAACTGTTGGGTTATTTGCTTTCATGGGACTGTTCTCGATTACACATATACATATATATATATAATATCTTGATGGCAACAAGCTTTTCCAGGTTCTCCTGAAAATCATCAAGTGCCCCATGATGGTTAACAGTAGGGGTGGTGCTGTGTTGTGCTATAATTAGTTTGTTCAAAAGCAATTGCTTTCTAGCCAATTGCTTTCTAGTTCAGTTTTTGTCTCACGAAAATCTCAGTTTTCTTCCATATTGCTTTAGTAGCTTTCTGTAGCTTTCCAAAGAAGATGAATCTGTGAAGCCCTGAAGTGTCCAGATGTCAGTTTATCCCATTAAAATTGATGTGGCGTGATTTATGTAGCATCTGTATTTTCCCCAAACCTTTCAAACATTCCCTTTCTAAAAACCAATGTTTTAGTTATGAAAGAGTGATATTTACTGTACTCATGAACTGAGCATAGGTTGATCTAGAAATGAACACCCAGGTGTACCTTGTTAACGTCTTTAGTGTGACTTCCCATGATAATTAATTTCTTAACCCAATTTAGGCTGATAAAACACAGCGGGCGAACACTTTTCAATTAAGCCACTTTTGTTTTTCATATAGTTCATTCTTAAGATCATAACCCTTGTTTTGCTTTTTAAAAACTAATTAAAAGAGGGGGAAAATCTAATTTAAATACACTTTATTTGTCTACGTAATAGAACAGTCAGTGACATGCTTGCATTGACAAGATAAACTGTGACTATAGCTTATAAATGAGCACATTATTTTTATTGGGACCCTGGATGGAAGTATGTTCTTCATCATTTCGGATGTAAATTAATTCATTATTTTATTTCATTTATATTATTTTCTAATTCTAATAAATTTTTCCCTTGGAGATCTATTGGACGCAAAAAGTAGAAATAGTTAGTTTCTCAAGTCAGATGAACAGCTAAGCAATAAATTTGCCATTACTGAGACTAAATCAGTGGGGTTTTTTTTCTCTTAATTTTAAATGCTCAATAGGTTGCAGATCATAAAGAACTTACTTAACTGTCTTGAATTTACACCTTTTGTGTTAGGTCAGGCTATTACTTGGTTATAATACCCTTACAAATATTAATAGTAAGAACTTTTTTTCAACATAACAGCGAAATACCGACGTACATAACCTAATAAGCTTATAATATTATTCAACTAGACAATAATATTTATGTCAGTGTAAAACACTCGTCTCTATGGTGCGCCTGCACACTTCCATGCTCTAGATGGCGCCATTGCGCCTCGAAAGAAAGTATCAGGCCAACTCCGACAAAAAAAACAATTATAGTCAAAAGTGTAGTCTGTTGTAATTCAGTTTGGAATAAAAAGTACTATTTTTATACAGCTAAAACATGATGTATGACTGCTTGATTTTATGCTGATTAATGAAAATATACTGCGTCTTGATATAATTTGTCGATGCATTATATTCTTTGAACACGATACAAAGTCTGGATAGTGACCAAAAGTATTAAAATAAGTACAAGGCCACATCACATGTCATTAGATAACTTTGCAAATAATCGCGGCCTGAAATTTGTTTTCCCACTCCTCTCTCTCTGTCTGGCTCTACACAAATAACACTTCGCAGCTTGCAGCGCGCGCTCTCTCTCTCGCGCTCAGCGCAAACAACAACACTTGTTCGTGCGCGCGGCAGCCTGCTTGATATGCACGCTCACAGCCGCACGCTAGGCCATCGCTTTCTGTCAGCCTTGTGATTAATTAACATCCAGTTCGTAACCCCTCAAATTAGCGCCGGAGCACACGGGCTAATGAGCTCACTGTGATCCTGTAGGTTACAATAACTCCATCAGACCCAGCTCAGAGACTGCGCATCGGACTACAGTTGCGCGCAAAACTTGTATGGTAGACTGACGTGTAATTAAATAGGTCAGACCAAGGCTACTCGTCGCACTTTTGCTGTGGTTTATTTTGAAAGTGAGTTACAGTATAGGATAAACGTTTATTTATTTATTTTTTTTTTCACTGAATGTTGACCTTTCGTCAACAATAGCGGAGCATGTTGTCACAATGTTTGAGATAAGTTGTCAAAATGAGTGTTATATTGTAGGCCATTTAATGAACTGTATAACTTTATGAAACTGTATTTTCTAGAAATATTTTCTGAATCAAAGAATAGTATATTGTCAGTTAACTGCTATATACTTGTTGGATGACATGATGCATAAAAAAGTAAAATATTAAACATTTTATTTTACAATTCTAATTTAAGAGAACTTTGAACGACAGTAGCACCAACACAAAACTACTGCTGGAGAAAACCTGTGTTTGTATAACTGGGCTTTTGAGTCACAACCTTAGTTATATATTAATTTCCCTGTGTGACAACTAGCCCCAGTTTCTGTACTCTAGGTCTGAATGTCAGACATAACAAAATAAGTCATTTTTTGAGTCATTGTGTCAGCGTTCTTTAACACTGTTGTCTTTTTTCTGCTTAATCATATTGCAGTTAGTGCTTTTTTGTCACAGCTTGATGTCATCTGAATTTAGGCCTCATAAGCCGATGTCATTTTGAAACTCCATCATGCTGAGACTTTCTAAATTGCTAGGCTGTAGTTCGAAAGGCACAAGTACTTATTTCAGTCCCTTAAGAGTTTCTGTACAGAACTGGATGAATTCCCATATTACATGTGTTTGTCGTTGAACACAGGACTGGCATAAGGTGGGCAGGAGGGTTTTGACAAAGACATTGGCACCCAGACAGAGCCTCAGGTGCTGTTACTGCTGCATCTTAGACAGTCTGATCACCTCTGCACCAGCCAACTACACAGAGAGTAAAAAAAAATAGAATTATAGAAAACATTTTGTCTGGCATTAACTATAAGACTATAAGAAGAGCTAATATTTGCAATTACCTTTAAGTAAAATCTGTACAGTTAAAACAAAATTAAGATAATTGACTAAAGTCAAATTTGAATAGAATAATTAATTAACATTATATAAAATAATATAGATTTATATCTTGCTACATTACACAGAAATAAAAATACATATTTAATCCATAAAGTGCTGTAAATCTATTAGCACGTAATGTAAAATAAAAGTTAAGTGACCTTTAATGTTTGTATAGAGAATATTTATAAAAATACTTTAAACCAGGTTAACTCTTTGACCCCATTAACAACTCTGTTTAAAACGAATGCGCCGACAACACGCATGTTTCTGCGTTCACGTGTTCGCATGTGCACCAGTCCATACCCGTCCCACGGGACGCCATTAATCCGTCCCACAACGTCGGCCATTTTCATTGGGTGAGGGAAGGGGGTATTGAAGTTTTTAGTTCACTCTTTAAAATGTGAAATACCATATTTATAAGCCCGTATTTATAAACACATTTGCATAGATCAAGATGAAAAAGTTGTTTGAATTGGGGGGCCATTTGCATTTGGCGAAACATATGGCAGAGCTGCCGGAAGCCACGGGCCATGCCTTCATTAAGCCAGCTCCATTTCATCAGAGCGGAGCGCTCCCCACCACGCTCCCCCGCCGAGCCGCCTTCTGTCCCTGAAGGTTCCTCTGACAGGGGACAATATGTCCCCAAGGTGAAACGCTCCCCGGTCCCAATGATTATTTAATCTGACTCACGCACCGCTCCTTAAGGGGAAGGGACAGAGAGGGACAAAGTGCTCCTTTTGTTTTTTTTACTTGTCGTATGGAAGTGCTGATCTACAGGTGAGGGGGCTGACACGTGTTGGCTGAGGATAACACGGTGTTTAGTTTGGCTACGAGTGCATGCCGAAAGAGACGTGGGAGTCGGGTAGCACATGTTTATGGCATGCGGCCTCCTTTGCTTTTTCTCGGGCCTAGCCATAGGGAGAGGTGCACATACATAGTCATATTGTATAAAGGCATGTCACACTGGATTACAAACAAGTCCACTGAACTCTGTCCTTTACATACATGGACAATTAGCATTCCCATTCATTATTTTGCTGTATATTTAGTTAATTTAATTTGTTATATTTAATTTAATTATATTTATAATTGGTTTAGCAACTGGTTTAGTGCAATTGAATATTGCAATATTTTATGTAATATCATTTGCAATTGATATTTTGCATAAAATCGTATTTTATCAGAATATACAGCTACGTCATTGATGCTTTTGCCTCCAGAATGATGCAGTTACAGCAGAGACAGAAGCTAGAAGGTTTTGTTTCGAAAGTAATTTAATATAGGCACAAATAGCTATTGAACATTCCCACTATTGTTGCCGAGAAAAAAAAAAAATCAGTTATGAATATTGAACATACTGAACTTTCGTCAGCATTAGCAGAGTATGTTGTAACGCTCATTTTGGGGTAAGTTGTCCCAAGGGCAAATTTAGGATATGTAATGGATTTTTAGAGCTTTATCCTATGAAAATTTATTTTGTGAATAAAGTTAAAGCAACAATGTAACAGGTTTATAAAAGGTATATCTAGCAAATAGAAAATGTGATAAATTAGAGTTTTCTGAAATTTTATTTGTAAATAATTGTGTGAATTCATAAATGTAATATTTGCAATTTGCAATTGTATTTCATCATAATAGTGTACATGGCTACTTTCGAACTGCCATCAATGAATGCATATGCTTTTTTCTCCTCCATAATGGTGTAGTTATGTCATCTACCAGAAGGGGCACATTTCTGAAGCTAACCAGCGAAACTTTGACCTCATGTTCAGACATGAACATAAACAGCTTCTTGTGTTTGTGTTCTGAACTCTCATAAAAAGGCTCTTCTTCAGCAGGTAGGTTAAGGTGTTTGGACATGTGATAACCGCTCTGGTTATAGCCTTTCATAACCATGTGTGTATGTGTTATTCTCAGTGCTAAAACTCACAAGCAGAGGCATAAATAGACTCTTCTCTCTCCAGGTTTTGATGCTGGCAGATTTCTTGGTATTTGCAGAACTAATTGCATTTTCGCTGTTACTAAATTTAGGCCCAGGTGTCTGTTATAGCATATGGTCCAGATATATGACCACCTGTGGGTTTAAAAAAAACAGATGCAAGTGTTGGTAATGGTTTTGATTTGGACAAGACCACCTATAGCCGTTTATAACATGACAGCAATAATTCAGTTAAGATAAAAGTGTAGGAAAGCTCACAAGTGTGTTTTTGTCCTGTGAAGTTCATTGAGTAGCTTGTTGTAAGTCACAGTTTCAAACTTCTCCAACATTATCCTTCTTCATTGTTACATTTAGAAATGATGTATTAAACACAAGCCATGTCAAATGTTTGCTTCGATCATTCGGTTGAAACTTTTCACGGACAGCTTTCCTTCTGACAGCATGATAAATGACTTAAAATGCAACTGCCGCTGTCGCCTGGGCCCTGGAGAAACACTGGGCCTCGCTGTTAAATACACATCCAATTCAAAATACTAGTTTAATTAATCTGCTACTTTGAAAATGAATCTAATTGAACCAATAACTAGACTTCTGCTCGTTATCCAGTGCGGCAGTGGCGGCGAGTTACCCTAATATTTTCTTGTCGCTTAACTGAAGTTTAGATCCGAGGGCTTGCGGTATAGCTGCTTTATTAAGCCACGATTCTACATATTCCAGCTGGGAAAAAGCAACCAGTCCTTTTAATAAGTAATGATTGCCTAAGATCAGAGGAACCGTACAGTAGAGCAAAACAAGTTAAGCGCGAGTTTTGATAATGATGCTTAATAATTCAAAGTGTGTAATTATCTCTTTACAGGGAAGCACAACAGCGGCGGGATGCTGAAGGCACGTTGGCAATTAGTGCAAGATCCAGGTCAACAGACCAGACCTGGACCTGGGTGAAGGGTGAGGTGGTGACCATTTAAGATCAATAAACTTGAATCTTGTTCCCCTTGTCCTCCCTCTTCGTTTTTGCCTCAAATTGTTTCGTAAACTAATCCAGCTCATTGGTTTATTCTCTCTTCCAACTCAATGAGCTGCATCCTTGGAAGCCTTTTAAACAATATTGAAGGAGTTCAGAATGGACCCATGGTTTAAATTAAATTAAATTAAATTAAATTAAATTAAATTAAATTAAATTAAATTAAATTAAATTAAATTAAATTAAATTAAATTAAATTAAATTAAATTTAGTTTAGTTTAATTTTTTAATTTAATTTAATTTAATTTAGTACTTTTTTATTATTAATAGATAAATTATTAAAAAAATCTACAATTCCTAATGCATTATGAACAGTATTTTTGCAGTTCAAATGTATATTACGTTCTGTCTAGCTGCAATTATTTTGTTTTATTTTATTTTACTTTAATTTATTTTGCTCAAATGTTCCCATGAATTAAAAAAAAGTTTTGTTTTTGTTTGTTTATTTAAAAAAAATCTTAGGTTTAATGAGTTGATGTTATCTATTTTTTGAGAGACAGTACAGTTGCCTATTTTGACCTAATTTTTTTAAATATCTTTGTTATTGGAATGTCAAATTAAAATTTTGCTGCTTTGTTATTTTGTTAGATCTTGATATTAGAGTCCTCTTCTTTCAATTTTTTTTTATTTTTATTCACTTGTAAGTTTGTTATCTTGAGGTCATTTGATGTTATCTTCTCATGGAGAGACAGTATGCTTACCTACTTTTGACTGTACACAGTCTTTTGAAGTCTCTTTTGTATTGGAATGCATTTGTAACATAATTCTAGGTTTCGCTGCTTTGTTATTTTGTCCGACCTCGAGCTCAGGGTCCCCTTCTTTCCTGTTTTCTTCATGCTGCTCTTGACTTTGCCCGGACCTCTTGTTTCCCACATTTTTTGTGTTGCCAAAGGTCTTGAATTTGCAACTCAAATAATTGGGATTAATCGTCTCGCTAATCACTGTATTTGTTCTCCCTCCATTTGTGTTTCACAATACGTGGGGAGGAGAAGAAAGAGGAAAAAAAAGCTGAAAAGAATCAGTTCTCCTATTAAATCACTATCTTTCAACAAGCAGCTCTCTCTATTCATGCGAGAGGGCATTCAACGAGGGCTGCTTGGCACTCATTGTTTGGTTAAATGAGTAATCATAACATCAATGAGCTGCTGAAATGCGACGCAGAGCACATTGACAACCTTTGTGCCCCCGTGAGGAGGGGGGAGCTAATTTGATCACCGCGATCTGGGCTTCTTTCAGCCACGCGCCACCACAGCCAACAGCTGGAGGGGGTCGGTGCCCCGAACGCACGCCAAAAAGACGCTACAGAAGAACCATGATCAAACCTCTATTGAAAGAATAAGAGATGCGCCTCAATAGCCTTGGCTTTTACAGGACGCCACTTTCAAAAGCTGCAGCGCTCTCGCTCGTGGGCTTCAGGCCAGTATCAAGCACCGTTTCTTGCTAGTGTCATGAAGAATTGTCTCACAATCGGTTGTTCAGCCCTGTGAACCCTAATTGCCAGATGGTGGATATTTATCTCCCCCTTCTTCTCTTGAAAGTTGCATTAATTGCAGGGCTGCCTGGGGGCTGAGTCGCACTGATCAGAGTGATAGGAGACGCCGTGACCCTGATTAAACCCCCCACCCGCATCCAAACACCCTGGTGCCAGGCCTTCCCTGCAAAGGTGCCGCTGACGTTCGAAGGGGGGTGGTGCGACCGTCTCACCCAATCATTTGCCTATCAAGCCACCTGGGCCTTGACACTTCGGAGGGGGTGTGGGGAGCGCACGCTTGCGAATGCGGGCGAGCTTCGGGGTGAATGACTCCGGTGCATCAGGAGAGAGGAGGGTTTAGACCCCCTACACCCCCTCCAGCCCCTAACGGCTGCACCCTCTCTCCGAGCATGGGCTCGTTTACATATCTCCCAGAGATGTAATTGAATTAAATGAAGCTTCTGGAGGGCAGCTGTGGCAGCTGCTGTTTGTGGCATGTCAAAAGGCCTGGCACTTTAAGAGCACTTGCATATGCTCCAAATTAGCAGGTCAGATAGGCGCACGCTCTCGATGACAGGGGCAATGCTGCCAGCGCAACAAGGGGCCCTGCAGCTGTGGGCAATTCAGCCTGATGGGCCTTTATCACGGGTGCATTATCAGTATGGAAGTGTGTGTGTGTGTGTGTGTGTGTTTTGGTTAAAGGGTGAACCGTGTGCCAGTGTGCTGCAGGTCACTGACGGTACAGAGGACTAACTGTCCTACTGGAGGCTAATTATTTGTGTGGACCCTGGGTCAGCGAGTGATTTGAGTTTGATTTGACAACATTAGGTGTTAACTGCTGTTTGGATAGCTGGATTTGTGCGTTTTCATTTCGAGTCACCTCAGTGGCTCCACTGATTTGCCTACATTTATTTTGTTTTAAATATTCTTTAAGTATCTTAGGGTTTCATTATGCAAACTGGAATATGTCAAGCCAATACTTGGACAGATGCTAAATTAAACAGGCATTAAATAGAAAAGCAAACCAATTTAAGTTTAAATGAATTTTTATACATAAAGTTATAATAAACATTTGGACACACTTACTTGTTTTTTTATTATTATTTCTGAAAGTATGGAAATTACTATGATTTTATTTTATTATTTTATTTTATGAATTGTTTAAATCTGTGCTGAATAGTTTTTGTTTTGTCATTATTAATTATATAAAACACGCTTAATCTATTGTTGCAGTTCAAATGCCTGCTTTTTTCCATGACTATTTTTTATTTATTATTATTATTATTATTATTATTATTATTATTATTATTATTATTATTATTATTATTATTATTATTTTCTTCTAATTATTCTTGATATTTTTTTATTTTATTATTAATACCTAAAACAAATTTTGGATTCTGGTTGGCTGCTTTTCCTTGAATATTTTATTTTATTTTATATATTTATTATTATTATTATTATTATTATTATTATTATCATTGTTTTTTTATTTATTTATTTTTATTTTATTTCAAGTATGAGCATAAACATAAGTTTGTAAAATTTCATGCGAAAATTAAAAGCAACTAAAGTATGCCCAAACTTTTGATTGGTAGTGTACATACTCTACATTTGTAGACTGAAATAATTTATTATTCAGGACTTAAGTCAATTCAGTCAGCTTTCTCTGATATTGCAAAAATTTGTTCTCAAACCCCTGTAATCTACAAGGAAAATATTTACACATTATGTAATTTGTGAGAAAAGTGTTAAATAATTTCCATACTTGTCTCAATCCTTCATGTAATGAATCTAATCGTATATTTGTCACACAGAGGTATCACTTTGCATGCCGACAAAAACTGGCTTTGCTTTGGTTTCCTGGGAGATGCTGTGATATTTGAATAATACTTGTCATAGACTAATCAGCTGTCGTGAACAATTACCTAATAGCTTGTCAATCAAAAGCTGTCTGTCAAAAAAGTGTTTTGCAATTAAGCTATTTTTATTCTGAATTGGCTGATGTTTATGAGAAATGCAGTCTTATGTAATTGCCGTGAGAGTTACCTGAGAGGAGTTCTGTCTAATTAGCCTCCAGTGTGATTGAGAACCGACTGACTCCCAGGATAATGGGAAGCAAAAAGCCTGGATAACACAAAAAGGGTTGTTTATCATAGCATATTTATACTGGTTTCTTTATTGGAACAGATTTGCTCACCTCTGTAGTGAATAGGTGCAGTCAGAATTAGTCCAAACATGTCTTTGGTCAATCAATTAAAGTCTTGTGAAGCAAAAAGCTGCATGTTTGTAAGAAACAAATCCATCATCAGGGTTCTTTTTTTACTTCAAACCATTGATTCTGGACAAAATACTAATCCATAATCAATAGTAGCAATTCTTCCAGTGAAAAAGTCCATCCACTGGTGTCCTCTCACAACAAAAGCCATCCACATATTTGTTTAGAGCCATTGTGGACTGCTTTTGCTTGGAAACAGAGCTTGATCTGTGCATATTTCTCTCCTGATTCAGGCAAGATGGCGACTGCACTGCAGAAAGCAATATTATGGGTATATAAAAAGTGTCTTGGTTTATTTGTTTGACACACAGCTTTTTTGCTTCACAAGAGATTAACTCATGGACTGGAGTCATCTGGATTATTAGTTTGGACTCTCATTCTGACGGCACCCATTTACTGCAGAGGTTCCATTGATGAGCAAGTTATTTAAAGTTAAATTTATTCAAATGAAGAAATGAACTCATCTACATCTTGGATGGCCTGAGGGCTACTACGTTTTAAGCAAATTTTCACTTTCTAAATGCAAATTATTATAAATTGCACCATTCTAAACCTGTCTTGTCAAACACCAAACAAAATGCTTAAGCTGCTTTTTCCCATCCAATAAAAGTGAATGGTGCCAAGCTCCAAAAAGCATTATTAAAGCATAATAAAAGCATTCCATATGACTTGTGCACTATATTCTAAGTCCTCCAAAGCTACAGTATATCGTAGCCTCTTGTGAACTTTTTGAGAAATTCAAGTCATTATTCACTGAAAATCTAGCCTTAAATCAATTCACGATTCACTTTTTTTGTTTGTTTTTGGCCAAACTATCCCTTTAACACCTTATTGTGAGGTCTCTCTTTATATGCATTGGCCGTCATAGTTTAAGTGGAGGCCCAGCATCTTTACTGATGCTCTCAGTTCCAATTAGATGTTGTGGAAAGCACAAAGTCTGTGACTCAGCTGTTTGCGCGGCGCGTTATAAAAGAATGGCAGCAGAGCGGCAGCAAACAGTGCTGTTAAAAATGCATGAGGTGCTACCCAGCGCTGCTCTCGCTGCGTCGAATAGAGCTATCACGGCTGCCTGTTATCTCCAGAACCCCCAGGTAGAAATGGTAATGATACTACTTAACACCGCTGCACATATGGAGGGAAAATGGAAATGCCAACAGCACCTCAACTATAAAGAAAATCAAATTGAAATATTAATCCGCTGATTAATATAACATTATGAGAGCCCATTCTCTTTGTTGTTTAACAACAAAGGATTGCAAAATAAGCAACTGCCTGAGAGGTAAGGGGTTTAAAAGAGTCCCACTGAGGTGTTAGGATCCCTTTCAAACATCATTACCACACATAATGTATTCACTTCCACAGTGCTGAGGTTTTGATATTGATGTTTACTCATTTATTTTTTTAATTAATGTTCTTTGTTAATGAATTCTTTGATGAGAGGCATTTTGTAAATCATTATCCTAAGAAGAAGATGAAGAAGAAAAAAAAAAACTGTTCTCGATTTTGCCCATTAAACTTGAAAACGCAAGGTGTAGGGGGAAAAAGTTGAGCGTTGAGTTGTGGGTCATTATTTAAAGTTTTTCTTTTTAGGGTCATTAATTGTTGTGTTCTCTGTGTATGTAACTGGGATTTCAGCTGGGATGTTACAAGGCTCATTGCAAACGATGTGTTTGATTAGGAAAATGCAGAAGTTCAGCACTAAACCTTCGGCGAAGTTTTAGGCCTCCTCTCATTGCCGTTGATCATTTAAGGGTACTTCATACAGCATTTAGTCAAATTGGAAAAATTATGATGCAAAGTCCTCTTACTGACATACAGTATATATCCATCACACCTTAACTTTAACAAAATTGAAATTAAACAGCTGTAATACTACTCATATATTTATGAACTCATTTTTGAGGATAAATTATGGATTCAAGACTTAATGACTAATCAGCAGAATTTGCCAATTTTCACCATTACAGAAAGCCAAACATTTAAGCTTGCAAAGCAAAAAAAAAAAAAAAAATGGATGTGCAAGAATGACTTTAAGTTTTTTAGTGGCATCACATCCCAAAAAAAGCAAGTAACTGATCCAAAATGTGTTATTTGTTACTTTGTCAGTATCAACTATCAGCTTATACTTTTCAAGCCAGTTTCGAAACTTCATTCTTATGTTACTGTCTCTTTAAGATGAATTACTTGAGCTGTGGTAACTACAGACTTGTGAGAAAGTCATGTTAATGGTCTTTTCTTTATCTGAGTGCAGTATGGTATACACCAGGGTTGTTCAAATCTTGCCCTGGAGGACCAGTGCACTGAAGAGTTTAGCTCCAACCCTGATCAAACCCACCTACCTGTGATTTTCTAATGATCCCAAAGACATTGATTAACAGGCTCAGGTGTGTTTGATTAGGGTTAGAGCTGCCCCTCCAGGGCAAGATTTGAATAACCCTGGTATACACCATACTGTATACTTTAGTTTAAAAAAATGCTTATAAAACTGAAAGTATGAAACCATTCCAATTGACTTCTTCAGTTCATCTACATGATTGAAACCATTTGAAACAACCAAATCTGCAATCTGGATAATGTCTGTGGCCTTTGAATTCGTTCAGAGATGCTCCAGAAGAGTTTTCAGCTTCACAAAAGTTCTGTAGGCAGCACTCAAGTTTCATAGTCAAAATATGGCCTTTTGCCATCCCCTATTCAGCTCTGGGTTTGGGAGAAAACATGCATTTTAGTCTTTGAGACAAAGGAAGTTTTTTTTTTCTTTTTTTTTTTTTTTTTTTGCGCATCACCCCATGAATGACTGATTGTGTTTCCAGTACCCCACATACACCACAGTGCTATTTTTCTTTCTATCTTTCAAGCCAGTCTAAATGAAGCCAAACTATACAGCCTTTAAGGCACATTCATCACAGTGCGCCTGCAAGCTCAGTGCAGATGTAATGCAAGTAACTGATTGCTCTCTCTTTCTCATAGGAAAAAAAAAAAAATCTCGACTAGAATTAGGGCTTTTCATCGGCAAATATATTTCACTTGTGATTAATTGCAACACTCAAATCCCGATCATTTTTACACAAGAGAGAGCATTTCGGCTTTGTAAAATTGATATAAAGAAAATGCAAATCGTTGGTGTTCTTGGCACCAAACATATGCTGCCACGATGCCAACAAGCCTGCCCCTGACGATCCCAGCTGGAAGCTTGCAAGACGTGCTTTTGGCAAAAGACTTTTTTTTTCACCCCCGTTTTGCAAATGATCGGCAATTAATATGCCAAGCATCCAGAGCTTATTCTGCACCTGTTTACATGCAAGTTTAAACTTTGTGAAATGCATTACACCATATACTGAAGGTTCAAATGACTTAGATTTGTAGCACTTTGTCCAAGTTGGCATTTAAATAGCATAGACAAGGAATGAGAATATGTGTAGATATATAATTACGGAAAATGGAAAATAATGGAAATATATGGATTGCTCAAGATGGGATTTAGAAACAACCCAAATCTAAAGATACTTAACCTTCAGTAACAGTATATTGCATTTGTATTGCTCTATCTATCAGTCTTATATATATATATATATATATATATATATATATATATATATATATATATATATATATATATATATATATATATATATTAATTCTATAATAAATATATAAGTGCAAAATAATGCATATATTTTTTTCCATATAATCTATAGTTGGACCATGAGCACCTGGGAGTAAGCATTATAAAACTATTTACATATTTCCAGTCAGCCATTTTAGGAAGTTAAAACTGTGGTCAATGCAAATTAAAATTTGAGGGTAAAAGACAATATTCAAATTTGTACAACTGGAAATCGGCCAGATGTATTGCGCATTCCCAGCTCACGATTTAAAATCCAGCATTATTTCCCTGTCACTATAATATGTTTCTTTACTTTTGAAATATGCACTTGTATAAACATGAAACATACGTGAAACATTGCAGTCACACTTATGAAGATGTTATGCTTGTAAGATGCTATAAGTGCTTAATGTAAGATTTGCAGGCTTGAAAACTGCGCCTAGACGGGGGACGGAGTGGGCTGAGTTAATCTTCCTCTCTCTCTTCTCTCACAGATCTTCCTCACTGCACAACTTATGATGGATAGGAGGCCTTAATGAGCTTCTTACAAGCAATTAAATAATCAGGGAGCCCTGCTGTTTGCCGATGAGGCTTTAGAGAGCGCTGACAAACGGTGGGCCATCAGCGCTCCAATCAACAGGACACGGCGCTCAGTGCTGTCACCAATGCTATTTTAAACAATGACTCTCTGCACTGCCGAGAAAACACTCATAGGAATTATGCTCACAGGAGTGGGAAAGTTTTGTACATGCATTTACATCAGTGTTTTGCAATTGTATCTAACTTAGCTGTACAGATGCGCTGTAACAGTTTGATGCGGTTGGCAGATAGTGTTAATATTTTATTGATTTTATCGTAAGTTAAATGAATAGTTCAGCCCAAAATGAAAATGATGCCCTGAATCAATCACATACCTTTATGCTGTTATTTTATTCATGGAACACATAATGGGAATTTTGAAGAATCGTCCTGCAGATCTGTTCCAACAACAGTTGATACTTAGAGACTTCTTACAAAAACTCAAAATCTTACTCAACCCAATATAGCCTATGTATATGCAATGTGTGTGTGTGTGTGTGTGTTTATTTTTTTTTTTAGATCTATAACAATCCTTTTTCAACCACAATTCTAAAAAGGCCAAATGTCTGTTTTCATTCTCCCATCAAATCTTTAATTTATATCACTGATTCGAGAACAACTTTCATAAATGTTAACATTCATGTAATTAGTTTAGTTTAAAACTTCAGTTAGTTTTTGTTGCACCAAATTTAGTATTGAAATCAATCGCCTCTTGTTTTCCCAGTTTACAAATCTGTTCTTCATCTAAATGAGTATACAGCTGACACATGCACAGACAGTCTTGGTGATAAAGTTCACTTCCAGCTTCAAAGATGGGTTATCACCTTGTTATGCCTTGTTATAATTAGCTATGTTTGGTGCAAGTTGCAATAGTATAATTCCTGCTGTGACAGGAAGAAAAAAACAGCAAGTGCATTTAATTACAAGAACTTGGCTCCGACATGCCAGTATGTGTATGGAGTTCTCAGCTTCTCTTTTCTCACCCATATGAGATGGAGACAGGGGTTGGGCACCCCTGGGTGCCACAACACCTCTGCCGCAGCGGTGACTTCCTCTTGTAGAACTGCACTTGTTTGCTCCTGGTGTAGAGTAAAATACTGGAGAATGCCACAATGAGTGCATGCTGCAAAAAGTAAATATGTTGCCTATTAATAGGCTGGTGGACGGGTAGAACCTGGAGCAGAACCACAAGGCGCTGGGGGGAGAGTGCCAGGAGTGCGATTCGCTCTGGTCTATGTGTGTGTGTGCATGTGTGTGTGTGTGTGTGTGTGTGTGTGAGAGAGAGAAAACCGCTGAGGGAGCAGATTCTTAGCACAGTGCTGGCACAGGACACACTCACATATGCGTGCACTTAGCATACACACATGCATTGAGACACTGAAATCCATGTCTGCGCTGGTTGTAGCCTACTTGTTAGCTTAGCAGTTATAAAGGATCTGCTATACAAGTAGCCCTAAAAGTATTTAGAAAATTAGCCCTTAAATATACATAAAAATCATCGCATTAGCAAAAATATCAAACCAAGTGGCGTGCTGGTTTCACTTTAACAAAGTCATCATAGATTTGAATTTTAAAGATGTCATATGATTCAATTTCAAGTTTTCCTTTCTCTTTGGGGTGTTACAAGGTCTTGGCGCATAAAGAAGATCTGTAAAGTTGCAAAGACTAAAGTCTCAAATTCAAAGAGATATTCTTTATAAAAGTTGAGACTCGCCCACGCCCTCCTAAAACGGCTCGTTCTAACATTCCCCCACATCTCTACTTCACTATGTGGGAAGATTTGCATCACGTCGCCCAGATATTCACGCAAAGAAAGAAGGTGTAACTTTTATTCTCGCTATAGTATTGTTGTTGCTGCTGCCGGCATGTGGAGAAGATGCTGTATGTTTCATTATGAAAGCGAAACTACTTTGTTTGGCCTTCCAAAAGAGGACAACTTGAAATCAGTGGTTAAGATTTATTTACAACACTGTTCTGGAACATTTCAACCCAAATATTCAGACGTGTGCAGCACATTTTATGGAGGACAAGGACTGTTTCCTGAACCAGTAGCCTACAATTCATTTGCGCACAAAGGTTGTTTCTATAAAGTGGGGCAATTCCAACTTTGCAAGGACAGTCTGGCACTTCTTACTCACATCTGTAAGTACGTTTCATGAGTCATATGCGAGTTTTAAGCAGTGTAGAGTTACACTTGTTGTTGGTTGATTCTCCGATCACAAATGCAGACATGGTTTTATGTTCACGTGGGGTGATATGCAACGCAACGCATCAAAAGACAGTATAATCCGCAATTATGTCCCCACTGGATGCAACAAATGCCTCATTTGTAATGGGCTTTATTGGTTTTGTCTCATCGTTCCGGGCATCACACAGTATGATAAAAGGGTGTAACATTTCTATCACACGCTTGAGGTATTCAGCCAATCACAATGCACTGAATAGCTGGCAAATCAGCCTATACCTCACTTTTCAGGACGATAAGCTTTGTAAAAATCGACATGTTTCAGAAAGTTGGGCATAAAAGAGCAACAATAATGTACTGTATGTGGAAAATATATTTATTTTTAATAAATTTAGTTCCAAAATGCACATTTGAGGTGAATGTATTTTTTTAATAATGATAGTAAAAATGTCATAGTATACAATAATAAAATGTATTTATTTTATTTATGTATCTTCTGTATGGTTACCAGTAAGCATTAATAATGAAATCTCAGGGCTGCACGGAAACATTCTGGCACACAGTACCATGAACAAACAAGCAAAGAAAAACAGATCAATTGGGGACACAACCATGAAAATAGTTCTTAACTAAAATAATCATCTTGTCATGTAGAAAATCACAGTTAATCAGAGCATTAGTGAAACTTTGATGTTTTTTGTGGCCATATTGTCACAACAAAGTGCTGGCCAGTTCATTTCAGCATCCTTCCATATGGCTGGCTGCCACTTGGAGAGCTCCACGTGCTCACCCAGAGATACACAACGCGTGCAAACACGCTTAATCAGCGTTTTATCATTTCTCAACCATCTAGTTGAACATAGACCAGCAGAACCACAACAATAGCTTGTTTGGCCATGATTTTATTTTTTTTTTTTTTTAACAGATTGTGATATATGAGCACATTTTACTACAGAGCCCTGGAGAAATATTGAGACACAACAACAGCCTGGCTACATGCTTCTCTGGTTCCATGCAAATTGCACAAGCTAATTATGATCTAATAACTGGCAGACTGTCCAGCATTATTACAGGAAGAGAGGGTTAAATTAATAGCTTATCATCTGCCCTAAGAATCAGTCATTTGTTTTTAATGATCATAATTCTGACATTTAATCTTCATTACCTGTCAAGATCTTAAGGGAGGCCTGTCAATTTGCTGCCTCAATGAGAATTAAAGCAAGTATTGCTCAAGCTAGAGTCTGTTTTTCAAACGAAGCTAACTTCGTTACCCGGGGCCATGGAGTAGCCTAACGTAGGCCGGGCCCGAGACATCTGAATTCTTCAGCCTTGAGAGGATATGTACCTGGTCCCCTTGAATTAAATGTGCGTTTTGGGAATGATTTGTTTTCAGGATGTAGGTTTATAGCTACTGGCTGCATAGAAGAAATGCTAAGTGTGGTTGTTGCGTCCTCATGAATATTAGCCTACAACATTTGTATTTAGAATATTAAAGTGGACTTTCATTTTCTTGGAGAGTGATGTGAGACATATCTAATGGCCTAAAGCAGTGTTTTCTGTTTTGTTAGTGGGATACAGCCCAAAAATAGGTTGGAGGTCTTTTTTAAGGTACGCAGACAGTGCTAAATGCTAAAAGTGCAGCTAACCATAATATTGCAGTTACAGGGATGCGAAAATGCATATCTTTTGTTGTAGATGTCAAAAGCTGATGTGTGCGAATGCTATTTTGACTTTTTACTAATGTGGTTGATACTGGCTATAATTCAGAAGTGCTTAGTGTGTTTATTGCATCATCATGAATAGCCTATTAGCATAGAACATTTGTGTCTAGTATATTAGTAGAAAATAAGAAAGTAGACTTTAATTTCCTTGGCGAGTGGTGGGAGCCATATCTAGTGGCCCAAAGCAGTGTTTTTTTCATGCTAATTTCTAATAATAAAATGCAGCTAAGTTACAAGAAGGCAAATAGCCTATCTTTTGTTCTCGATGTTAAAAGCAGTGTGTCTGTGCTATTTTGACACATTTTTTCATTTCACATTTCACTAATGTGGCTAATACTGGCTGTATACAGAAATGCTAAGTCTTTTACTAGTTGGTCGTGGCCAAAAATAGGTTGCAGATTGGTTTTGAAAGAGCCATGAATGATAAATGCTAATAATAAAATGCAACTATATTATTGCAGTTATACCGGGAGGTGAAAAAGCTTTTTTTTTTATGTCAAAAGCTGCGTATCTATGTTATTTTGACACAAAGGTGTGGTCACATTTACCGTAGTATAGCAAATTTTGGGGGTAAAACCCAGTCATTTCAACATTAAGCAATCGGGAATTTCACATAAGAGTGAAAGATTCCTTCACAAATTTCAAAGCCTTAGTCAAACAACAAAAAGTTGCTTGGTTTGAAAGTAAATTATTTTGAGCTGGGTGTCATACATTGCTACACTATTTACAATATAAAACTCTCTTTTTTGTCTATGATGAATTTAACAGCTTTGGGTTGCAAGTCATTTATGAATTTATATCTGCTATTTATGAGTTTGCAGAATTTGTCATATTCATAATTTTACATATTATTGGGTCATTGTCATTTTAATTCATTTTTGTTTGCTTTTAAGTACGTTTTTGTTTACTTTCATATGATAAACAGCTTTGGTACTGTAAGCCTTATTTGGTAAGATGGCGTTTTGTAATTGCGTTCAGTGTATCCCGGTGGACACCTTTTTTTCCCTGTGAAAAATCTGGACTGTAAATGGGAAACAGTGCAAACAGCATCTTCTCGGGCTGAAATGTGGAGGATTTGGTTGAGCTCCAGAACTGATGAAACCACAGGAGACACAACAGCTTTAAGGAAGTGAGGCAGATCTCTCTTTGCAGCATTCTGTTTATTGTGGGTTGAGTTTTCGCAAACAGCTTCAGGCTAAAGATCGCTTAAGGTCAAGAACGCTAGGTAGAGAAAGAAGCAAAGATAAAGAGCCTCAGCTCAGGGCCTGTCATGTAGAAAACAATATTGTGGCCTTACACTATGTTTATTGAGGGGTGGGGGACAGTGTGACTTAGGAAAAATGGTCAAATAAATCTAAATCAATCAACTGTCGCTTATAAATACGAGCAGTGCCAAGAGGTGACATCCCAGAGGCTGGAACAGAGCAAAGCGGGGTGATCCATGTGAAAGGACTGCCTGTGTGCTGGAGAGAAATATACGATCTGCGTCAGCCACAACAGTCAGATCATTATAAGATTAATGATACTCTCTGTTAGAGCAGATACGGCATTATACCGTAATTGAGCATTTTCTGGGAAGTGCAGTATGGTCATTGCCATACAGCAGATATGGCTTTATAATGTAAGAGAGTGTTTTCCTGGAAGTGCGGTATGGATTTGGCCATGTACCCATAAGCCTGTTTTACTGCTGTTTCTTCTGTGATTTTCAGATGCTGATGGGTTTTTGATGTTATTTAGATGACCTCATGAACTTTTTGAGTCAAGCTGGTGCTTTGTCATGAAACAGCACTACCCTTGTCATGATTTTTTAACAAAATTAAGATGTGAATATTAAAAGTTGTGGTCTATGACAAGAAAAAAAAATGTAAATAATTAATTGAACTGAATTAAATGCACTGTCTTCAATAAATTTATTGAGCAAGTAATAATTTATATAAAATAGTTAGTAATTATATTACTTGAATATAATAACTGTTTACAAACATTATTTTACAGATTTGTTATAGTTAGTTTATTTCATCATGAATAATGTTTATTTTTATTGCATAATTGTAAGTTTTTAAGTTTTTGTTTTTTTTACCTTTACCCAAAATTTTGGAAATTTATAACTGTTAAAAAAAAGCTTTTTTTCTTACGTTTTAAATAGAGAAAAATAGGTAAATAGTAAAATATATTATTTTAGACTTTCTACTTGTTTTAATTCTACTGTGTTACTTATCATTTCTTTGTAATCTTTTGTGCATTTTACAAGCAATTTCTGAGTGAAAATTGTTTCTATGCCAATTTTGTTTTCTAAAATGGATAAGGTAAACAATTTGACAAATTTAAGTTAATTGCATACAAAATTGCATGAAATTAAGTTGCGACGGACACATTTGGTCTCACATTAGTGACCAAGCAGCAAAAATCTATTTATCAGAGTGAAACCTCTGTACAAAACTTATTAGACCCAAATTGTTTGAAAGTATTGCAAATGTATACAAATAATTTCAGAAAAAGAAATAGAACGGTTCCGGCTGAAAAGTGTGCAAAATTGGCCAATTCCGGCCCGAGTTCATCCAGCCACCCGATGACTCCAGAAACAATGAAAAGGAAAAAGCCGAGATCTATCAGCGATTAGAAATTGCCAAATTGTGTTCTCTCTCCCGATCTCTTCCTCCAGCTCCTCTCTTCATCTCTCTACCTCCTCCCCCTTCTCTTTTCTTTTCCTAACCTCCTGCCATATAAATAACCCGTTAAAAATGGACACCTCAAATTGAGCTCTGGCTAAAACAACCAAGTCATTTCACCTCCCGACAACAATTGATCAATTGTAATTACCGACCTGCGGATTGGACCTGGAGTCTGCCTGGTGCCCCGGGGGGACCCTACAGAGAAAGCAAACAGCAGTTACAGGTAGACTCCATAGGACAGAGCAAGAGAGGGAGGCTTTTAATTGCTTTGTGCAGTGCGTAATTGAAGGTTCAAGTGTGTTGCCATGAAGAGTGTGACTTCACTTGGCCTTGTCTAATTAATCCCGTCACACGATCCTTCTGCCTTCAATTTTCACATTGGGCTTTCATTGCTAGGTGCGAATAAAGCTGGAAATATAGGATGGTAACTGTATGCCGCTTGCTGAGCCAGATGCACACAAATAAAACCATATGGAGGGATCCCATTGTTTTGGATTCGAGATAAATGATTTCAAATGTCGTGCGCAGAACAGCGGAAAATTGAAAACATAATGCCGCGGTTAGCATTGTTTACATATGTCACACAGATAAAGATGGCATGAAGAGGGCGGCTATTATACATTGTGACAGAAATGTTTTCTTATGGTTTGCTTTGGTTTCTCAGCTTCTAACAGAAGTAATTTTACATTGAGGATATCTTGAGGTTATCTGAGTAGGAGTTGTGGAAAAGAACATGAATTTACCTCGGAAAATCCCAAAACGCAACAGGTCCTATAAGTTTCTTTTCTGTGTCGATGTATTTACTATTGAAAAATATTGTCACTTTTTTTTGGAAGAAGAAAGAAAATTATTCAGCAAGGATTCATTAATTGATCAAAAGCATTAGTAAACACTTTTTACATTGTTTTTTAAGTTTTGTATACTTTTGTATCAATATGAGTGTTTTCAACATTAATGATGACAATAAATATTTCTTGAGCAGCAAATCAGCATAATAGAATGATTTCTGAAGGACCATGTGACACTGAAGACTAGAGTAATCGCTGCTAAAAATTCAGCTTTGCATCACAGGAATAAATTACATTTTTAAATAAATGATAACAATAACAATTGTAATAATATTTCACGATATTGCAGTTACTAATTTATTTCTGATCAGACAAATTAAGGTGATATAAAACCATATTTAGCTGGCGAAAATACTATCGTTCTAATAATTTTGGCCACCACTGTATATGCCAATGAACTTTATTTAGTACAGTAATTTGCTACTTGATATTCCTACTCTGCGTCATATATTATTCCTCTTTGTTTTCTAAATATGCAGATAGTAGCACCACATGCTACATGCCGTTCTGGAATCAGTTTCCTCTTGAAATATTAACCTAATAAACCACAAAGAGGCACAAGTGGTCTAGAGCGCACACTAAATAAACACCCTATGTTCTTCCCAGCAGGACTTAATGACGAGCTCTTTGGCTGACTTTCGCTACAAGGAGCTGACAACACCAGCTTTCCTTCCAACGCAGTGTTTACACAGTTACATATGTCTGGACTCACAAGAGCGCTAGAGGGTTGTTGCCCGTCGTGGCCCGTGCTGCATCGCTAAGACACGAGGAACACGGTGATACAGTACGTACCACCTCACTTCCTTCTGTTCTCTTCTGTTCACAGCACATCTGAAGTAGAGAAACTGCACTTCTACTAACACCCCTCCCCGATACCCGTGTTGCCGTTGGAAGGCAGCCACCAATCACGAGCCAACCGAGTTAACACAACTTCCGTTCAGCACAGGGAACCATCTGTTTTTAAGGCAGAAAAGAGATAAATAAATGCATGCACCCAACACACACACACACACACAGTGCATCACTCGTAAATAGATGCACAAAAGAAAGATGTGTTTTCGTACAGGGTTTTATTCACATTCGACCACGTCTTTTTGCGTAATTCAGTGTGACTAAAAAGTTTAGGACGGAGACAAATTGCAATAACCCCAAACTCATACTTGGAAACCAATTGCTTTGTTAACGTCCTCATTAACAAGTTATGAAAATGTTAGTTCTGAATGTTCTGTTAACATTTAAAATTTCTTGGTTAAACTAATGAAAAAAAAAAAAAACATTAAGGGAATGTTCCATTTTTTTTGATTTGGCAAATAATGCAAACATAACTTTCAAATGTTCTCTAAATGTTCCAAAAAAGTAATAACATTATTAAAGCCCAAGACCATTTCATTTTTGTGGTAATATTTTGAGAACGTTATTAAAGACCAGTTAGCTCTGAAAATGTTTGTTCATAACCGCGAGATAATCTTGTCAGAACATCATTTTTTTTACAAACATTGTGAGAATGCTACTTTTGAATGCTCTCTAAATGTTCTGAAAACGTAGCAAGTATAACGTAAAAAAAATCAAGAACTTCAACATTTCAGAACATTTCATGAATAAATTTTTTTTGTGTGTGTTAACATTTTGAGAATGTTAGTAACGTTCTGTTAACTTAACTTGAAGAATGTTCATTTAAAACTTTCATTTTGCAAACATCTGATGTTCTTAAAGGTTTAGATCACCCAAAAATGAGAATTAGCCCATAAATTACTTACCTTGAAGTCATCCTACTGTAGGTGTATATGACTTGCTTCTTTCATATGAATCCAGTCAGAGTTATTTTAAAAATTCTCTTTGATCTTTCAAGCAGTTTGATGCAACTCAGCGGGTGCACTGCATCGGTCCATGAGGAGTTTAATAGAAAGCATATTCATAAAAGAAAATGTCTCACATGGCTCCAGGTGGTGTGAACAAAGGACTTCACTGTGAATCGATGCGTTTTTTTTTTAAGAAAACATCCATATTCAAAACATAATAATCACTTGAATCTAGCTTGTGCTTGTCTTGTCAAATGGAAGCAGTTTTGGTGGAGTGACGTATGAGGTCAGCTTTGCACATGCGTCGGTGAGTTTCGTGGAAACCAACGTTTGTTAACAGGAGCAAAGGAAGCAAAGTTTCCTAACTTTAGCAAAGAATAACCACCTCCTCTCATGGTTTATAAAGAAATCCTCCGATATTCTTCTTTACAAATCCTCGTTTTGTACTTATAAGTAGTGACTGCTATTTTGTTTTGATCTCTCCGCTGTTTTCACGTGCGTCATTTCTGAGCAGCGAATCCACAAAGCTGATTTCATACGTCATTCCCCCAGAACTGTTTCATTTATAACAGTGAGCGAAAGCTAGATTAAAGTGATTATTACATTTTGAATATGGATATTTATTTTACAAATGCATTGATTCGCTAGAGGAGGACTTTGTTCATGTCACCTGGAGCCATGTGAGACACTTTTTTATAATGGATGCACTTTATATTAAACCTCTTATGGACCGATGGAGTGTAACACCTCTGTTGTGTCCAGCAGCTTGAAAGATCAAAGACAATTTTTTATTTTTTTTAATAACTCTGACCTGATTCATCTGAAAGAAGAAAGTCATATACACTATGAGTAATTTATGTCTTAATTTTTATTTTTGGCTGAACTAACCCTTTAAACTTTCTAAGAAAAGTAGTGACAGAAAAAATTTAACATAAACATTTTTTTTATATTTTATAAAGTTTTATTGCTTAAATTTCGAGAACATTATTAAAGGTCAGATAACTTTGAATATGCATTCTATTTACATTACTTGAAGAATGTTCTTTCATAACTATGAGAGAACCTTGCCAGAACATTTCAACATTATGGGAACGTCAGTTTTGAATTGATAATCAAACGGAAACATTTCATAAAAAATGTTGTGCTTACATATGTGTGCTTTATGGCACACAGTATTTAAAGACCAGATAACTTTGAACGAACGTTCTACAAACTTTACTGAAAGAACATTTATTTATAACTGTTTGCTGGGTGGACAGTTAAGCACTTCACAATGTCACAAACTGAATTTGTTGTGTGTTTTCGCGATATAATTGCGACGTGGCGAGAGCTGAATGTTTGCTGCTTTTATTCTTGTGATCTCTTTTCTAAAGTGTTTTTGAATTACGAAAGCTGTTTCTGTATGTACTTACAGTAAAGACAATACCTCTGTTCTGCAGGATGACGGTTATAGCCTTTAAGGTGGAGGTACATCCATTATCGTCCTTAAAGAGCTGAGGTATATTTTAATAAATGCATTATTTAGCAGTTTTGACACTGGGGCCATATGTTAAAGCTGAGATCCAATTTCTGTGTAAAAACTAAGCAAAGCAGAGAAAAAGACGTCATTATTCAGAGAGCCTATTTCTAGGTTTCTTTTTTAAAAGCTATTTCAGGAGCCAAGGGCCGTTATAAATGTGTCTGCCTAAATTTACCTCGGTAACATTAGTCTTGACTCCACCTCTACTAGTATATTTTCCAGGCAGCGTGATGACAAGACTTCATCTGTGGAGATGACATGACTGCTGTGTGGGAAGCTTTTTCTCCTCCTTTGTTCTTCGCTGTCACAATCATGAGGCACATGAAGCACAATCAGTCATGACTTTCTAAAGCTTCTCTGTACTGTCTCTGCTGTACAGTATGAACAAAAGTAATGATAGGAATTTGCACTACAATTCAAAAGTTTGGATTTTTTATGTCACCAAGGTTACATTTATTGAATTAAACACACTAAAACAGTAATTGTGTGAAATATTCTTCTAATTTAAAATAAGTGGTTTCTATTTTATTGTAGCCTATTTTAAAATGTAATTCATTCCTATGGCAAAGCTGAATTTTCAGCATCATATCTCTAGTTTTTAAAGTCACTCGATCTATTAAATAAATCATTCTGATTTGTTGATTTGGTGCAAAAGAAAAAAAATTAAGTTCAAAAGAAAAACATTGAATAAAAGGAGAAATATTGTATAACATTTTAAATGTATTTAAGGTCACTATTGATTGTGCATCTTTGCATCCTTACTGCACAAATATATTAAGTTATTTTAATTAAATAAATATTTTCCTCTGACCTACTTTTATAACTTTTACACATTCTGTTGTATAATAAAGTAAACATAAAACATTCATTTTTTGGGGGGGGAGGGGGTTTACATTATTATTATTTATTTATTTATATTTATTTTTTTATTATCACTTGAGACCACAAACATATGTATCATATGTTAGAATTGGAATGATGTGTTTTGCTGAGCTTTTTCCATGTACGCTGGTTTTATTTTTTTAGCTATTTGAAATGCTTTAAATAGCTGACCATGCACATTAGACATATGCAAAAATATACACTTTTAAAAAATAATTATCAACATGCTGGATGTCTGCCATATTTTTTTTAGGTATATTTTCCATGAAAGTGTTCATCTCCATCAAAACAGCACATAAAAACCCAAAGGGTAGCCTATCATATTTTTGGACCTCTCCTTATTGATTTCTCCCTGTTTAAACCCTTCCTTTTGTCTCTGTCTGCTCTCTCCCTCTCTCTCTAGTGACAGATGGGTTGGCCCACCTCTCTGAGGACAGTGTAATGTGGACCTGTCTGTGCCTGACAGGACGGCAGAGATCAAACGACATTGTGGAAGGTGAAGAGCCTTTCCTTTCGCCAGCTTCGCTGTGTGACACGTGGCAGAAGAGGCCAGTTGCAGCCTGACTGACCAGGGAGTCCAAACTGCTTACTAACCTGTTTAGTATACAAAACGCTAGCACTAAATGTTGGCAGAGTGGAAGTGAGAGCTAAAATACAGTCTGCATCAACATCTGTCCACCATCATCATCATCTGACCTTCTCAATATTACTGTTAGGGGAGTAATATTTTAGTAATTCAAGAAGTAGAAATAGTATCCAAGATAGTAATAAGTGTGGCATATTTCAGTAAGACACATTTATAAGTTCTACAGTAGTAATTCTATACTATAATAGATAACACATTAAGAAATCATAATATAATCATACTAAATTAATCTAAAAAATCATTATATTAAAGGCTGATTAAAAAAAAAATTAATAGTATATATATAATAATATTTTTGTATAACAGACACCATGTAATGTACACCAGAAAAAGGGGAATAAACAAGTTGTCACAATAATATGATTATAACATTTGGTATGAAAAAAACATTCGTGTTAAAATTATGGTCATTTTTTTAACACAGTCAGAAAGATTCTAGTAAAAATGTGATGACAAATTATATCAATAACTCATTTTCAGTTAATGAATTGTATTACCTTTACGGTCCTAATTCTTTTAGCTGCCATGAATATTTAAGTTTAAGGCAAAAGTCCTAAAGTGCTACCTACTTTTTTTTAATCATTTTCCTAATGGATTAAATCCTTTTAACTAAAATATATTTTTCAGCTAATAAGTCAAGGACAGTCTTCAACTAGCTACTTTAATTAAATAATGTTCATTTTAAATGATAAAGATTTATTCTTTGCGATCATACAATTTTAATTTAATCCTAACTAGTGTTACAAAAGCCACCGACGGCCACACAGTTATGATACCAGCAAGCAACATTAGCATATGTAATTCATGTTAACATTTAACTAACAACCAATATATTATACAGAATATTATATTTTAAAATGCCCCCCCCCCCCACCACCCATATATATTGTTTTGAAATTCAAGGGATCAAAATTTAAGTGAATATTTAAAAAAAAATTACATTTCTTTAATATGATATGTTTGCTTTTTATCAGGCAGAGAGAGAGAGTTGAATGAGTCACAATATCCTTGTTATATTGTAGTGTTTTTGAAATTGTCCAGGTCTTCCCCTATAATAATTTGTACCAAAATCACAGAATGACCTTTTGTACAATTATAGTACACACACAAAAAAATCATTCTTAATTTATAGCATTATTTTACATTCATGCCACATTCACACAAAAAAAATCTAGGTTGAAAGTAACTAGACGAAAAAAAAAAAGTTTAGACATTTCTGTTGACGTGAACTTGATCAAGACAGAAGCCCGATCCAGACTAACTTCAGACTCCCACCGTCTGCCAGCATCTGATTATAACCAGCACGGATGCATGTGACCCAAAGCTATATAGCACGGCGCCACAACCCAATTTCACCGCTTCTGAGCACACATCAAGAGCGATTCATCACTGTCGCACTTGCAGACATCTCCTCCAAAAGCCCGACCCCTTTTGTGTTTTTATCTGCCGTGAACCTGCAAAGTGAGCAGCCCTGAACAATGTAATGGGTGTCAACCGGTGGCAATGCCTGAGTTCAGTCTCTGCTCAGCATCAATTATTGTTCCAACCCCGTGATGCTTTCCAGAGTCAGCAGCAACAACCCCCATCTTTGATCATCTCGCTACATACGATTATCAAAGGTGTGCAAATCAGGTCTATATTCAGAGTGTTTCTATAAAATGCAGTGAAAGAAAGTGCGAAAATATTTGTACTTCTTAAAAACAATATCTGTAACCATTTCAAAATGATTTGAAATAGAAAATTTACACACTAAGATGTGCACAGCTTGCACCAGTAATGGGTTGCACGTGAGCTATCACAGGCACAAATATTAAATATTTGCTTAAGCATTAACACCTTTCGAATTGCAGTTTATTTTCTGTGACTGTAAACAGTTTAAATGGTCTTCGTTATATCAGTCCACCTTTCCAGCGCAGTTGTTCCCTTGAATTACCTCGTGAATGATTTATGTTCACCGCTACGGCTCTCGATGGCTAAAGGCTGAGGGCCAATAAAGATTTTTCATAGGTAAACACGCCATTTTAAAAGCCAGTGCTTCAAAGACGTTTCGGCTACAAGGAGAACATTTGGTCTCATTTCACTTGTCAAACATGTGAGTGTCACAGCCACTCAGACAAAACAAACCATTTCCCAAAAGTAAACACAGCCTGGTGTAAAGCGAAGCATGGTAGCAGGACTCTAAGCATACAGACAGAATCAAGTTCAAACGCTGGAGCTACTTTGTTAATGGATCTAGTAGTTATTTGCTTGCAGGTAATAGCTGATTTATCGCTTCAAAGTGGTAAAAGCGTGTTAACAGTCACATTTAGAGAGGTTTTAATGGATCGTAGACGTGCAGATTAGAAACTAAAGCGGTTACCAATAAACCTGCAAAAATAATCAGTGTTTTTCCATGCAGGCTCATCTCGAAACAAAAAAAACAGTCTATTCTGGGCGTAGAGTATTCAAATAGACCCAAGAACAATTCAGCGTACGAGATAACAGAAAAAGGACATCTGTAGCTCTATTGAAAGATTTGTTTAACAAGATTAGCATGGTGATTATCGAACCTTACATGGGTCCTTTTTTTCCCCTGACCTCTTTTCAGCTCAGTCTCCAGAGCACTTCCTTCCACATACTTCGAACGCTGAGAGGTTTTGCATGAGATTTTAATGGGAGATGTTTGAATAACCACAGTCATTTGTGCTTTTTTGGTAACCGTGACAGTCGTTTAACAGCCAAATTTGACCACAGCTTTGGGCCAGGGTGTGCTTGATATTATGGGACACAGTTGTCAGGCTTGATTACCACTGTGTTGTTGTGACGATGGGTTTGTATAAGCGTATAAAGGATGACGGTTTGTCTGCACCGCTCAAACAAATGTTGGTAATTACCAACGTAATTTCAAAATTTATCATGGTATTGGTTTTGTAAGTGACATTTCAAAGAACTAAAATTCAGCAAATTAAAGGATAAAGCAAAATGTAAGCAACAAATTAAAGTGGTTACATTTTGCTTATCATTTATTTTGTGTGTTTGTGTGAGTGGCAAGGGATCAATACAGTAAAAAGTCAGATAAAAAAAAAAAAAAAAAAAGTTGATTTGGACAACCATTTGAATTAATAACTTTGTATTTGGAACCTGAATGAAATCATTAACTATAGAGAACAACATTGCTTATTTGCTTGGCTGTTTTTGTGATTGAAATATGAGACCAAGATTGACAAAAAATCACATTGTGCATAGAAAAAAACAACCAAACAGCAATAAAAAAAACCAAACCCAGTTGTATTTCAAACACTATTTTAATTACAGAAGTGTAGCTATTGCCATTCCCTTTCGCAATTATGTATATATTTTTACATTCAATAAACACTGACGTTTTTTTTTTGTGTGTGTGTGTGTGTGTGTTTTTTTTTTTCAATGAAAAAAAAAAAAAAAATGAATGTACCTGCCGGGCATTAGCTGCCGTCTGATCATATGTGACTAGATTTACACGAAAAGCAGCATTGAGGTGCCATTAACCTGAATATACATGTTTTATATTTTCAGTGATGGCATGGATAGCGGAATAATGGACCAAACATCCACTTTTTTTCCTAATAAAAAAAAGCAATTTGTCACTCTAATAGTAGAAATGTAGCTTTAAAAAGAATGATGTCATGGACACCATGTGAAGCCTGTCTGATGATAACTAATTTGATAGCTATAGGCGCTTTTGATAATATTTTGATCAAAAAAGTCATATTTAGTGAAATACGGTGTTAATTATACTGTATTGTTACTTAAGTATACAGATGTTCATTTAAATAGATTTTCAAATGCTGTATTTGAAACACTGTGTACTGTAGTATTAGAAAATCATGCTGTCATGGGATTTTTTTTTTTCATTTTATTTTTTTGTACTTTTTTTTTTAATTAAAGAAGAAATAATCTGTTGAGAAAATTACCTGCATCTTCCCTCCACTAAGACATTATATTCATAGGAGAATATATGGGTATAACTTGAATATTAGTGTTTCAGAAAACACTTGAATCAGTCGTTTGTTGTAACTGTGCTAGTAATTAATCACTGTATGGGTCCTGAACATGTATAAGGGCCGTTTACTCAATTCAGATATGTGCTCACTTTGAGATGGAGAGTTTTAAGGATTTTTATTTCCATAGTAATACACTGTATTATTTACTCAGTTTGACACCAAGGGGGAGAAAACAAATGCTGTGAAACTGTGCGAAAATAACAAAGCGCTCCACAAACAATCCAAGAGTTTCAATGGTAGAAGAGGTTGGTTTTTTCCACTCACGTGCTCCAGACTCTAACCTGTCTAAATAGTTCAAAAAAGAGGCCGTTTGCCCTCAAGAGTCTTTCACTGTGAGAAACCGGCATGCTGAAACATCCCATCCCATTCAATAGCAACAAAAAACACCAAAGGAGCATCTAACGTAATTACACCGGTACGTTTGTAGGTTTACACACTGCCATCATCCTCTGTCCATAAAGTGCTCTCTTTTATCCTGGGGAATGACTGAAGGAAATGAGG